>NC_069500.1:766211186-766254548 GCF_027579735.1 Bombina bombina | reverse complement strand
TTTACAATCGTAATAAACATGGCTTACCGGATCCCAGAGGGAAAATGACAGCTTCCAGCATTACATCGTCTTGTTAGAATGTGTCATACCTCAAGCAGCAAGAGACTGCTCACTGTTCCCCCAACTGAAGTTAATTGCTCTCAACAGTCCTGTGTGGAACAGCCATGGATTTTAGTGACGGTTGCTAAAATCATTTTCCTCATACAAACAGAAATCTTCATCTCTTTTCTGTTTCTGAGTAAATAGTACATACCAGCACTATTTCAAAATAACAAACTCTTGATTGAATAATAAAAACTACAGTTAAACACTAAAAAACTCTAAGCCATCTCCGTGGAGATGTTGCCTGTACAACGGCAAAGAGAATGACTGGGGTAGGCGGAGCCTAGGAGGGATCATGTGACCAGCTTTGCTGGGCTCTTTGCCATTTCCTGTTGGGGAAGAGAATATCCCACAAGTAAGGATGACGCCGTGGACCGGACACACCTATGTTGGAGAAATTAGACTTTTTTTTTTTTTTTTTTGGCCCTTGATTTGGACCTATCCTGAGGAAGGGCATGACCTTTTCCTCCAGTGATATAAGCAATAATCTCCTTCAAACCAGGCCCGAATAGGGTCTGCCCCTTGAAGGGAAGTTAAGTAGCTTATTTATTAAAGTCACGACAGCTGACCATGATATAAGCCATAGCGCTCTGCGCGCCAGTATAGTAAAAAAACAGAATTCTTAGCCGTTAGTCTAGTCAAATGAACAAGGCATCAGAAAACAAAGGAATTGGCTAGCATAAGCTTGTCAAATATATTCATCCAATGGAGTCGCTTAACTGTAAAGCCTCATCAAGAGACTCAACCCAGAACGCCGCAGCAGCAGTGACAGAAGCAATGTATGCAAGGGGCTGCAGGATAAAACCCTGTTGAATAAACATTTTTTATCCATTGGATCTAAAAAGCACAACTGTCCTCGTCAGAGGTAGTGGTACGCTTAGCTAGAGTAGAAACTCTTCTCTCCACCTTAGGAACTGTCTGCCAGAAGTCCCGTGTGGTGGTAACTATTAGAAAACATTCTTCTAAAAAATAGGAGGGGAAGAGAACGGCACACCTGGTCTATCCCATTCCTTATTAAAAAAAAAAAAAATTTAGTAAACCTCTTTAGGTATTGGAAAAACATCAGTACACACCGGCACTGCATATTATTTATCCAGTCTACACAATTTCTCTGGCCCTGCGATTGTACACATTCATTCAGAGCAGCCAAAGCCTCCCTGAGCAACAAGTGGAGGTTCTCAAGCATAAATTTTAAATGTAGAAATATCAGAATCAGGTTAAATCATCTTCCCTGAGTCAAAAAAAAATCACCCACAGACTAAGCATATTGTGAGGTAGTATCATACATGGTTCTTAAAGCGTCTGTATGCTCTGTATCTACCCCCAGAGCTAACTGCTTTCCTTTAATTTCAGGTAGTCTGACTAATACTGCTGCCAGAATATTATTCACCACCTTTGCCATGTCTTGTAAAATAAACGCTATGGGCGCCCTTGATGTACTTGGCGCCATTTGAGCGGGAGTCCCTGAAGCGGGAGTCGAAGGGTCTGAAACGTGGGGAGAGTTAGTCGGCATAACTTTCCCCTCGACAGAATCCCCTGGTAAAAGAAACGCTATGGGTGCCCTTGATGTACTTGGCGCCATTTGAGCGGGAGTCAAAAGATCTGACACGTGGGAGAGTTAGTCGGCATAACTACCCCCACGACAGAATCCTCTGGTGATAATGTTTTTAAAGACAAAAAATGATCTTTATTGTTTAACATGAAATAAGTACATCTGGTACACATTCTAAGATGGGGTTCCACCATGGCTTTAAAACATAATGAACACAGAGCTTCCTCTAGGTTAGACATGTTAGAACAGACTAATAATGAGACTAGTAAGCTTGGAAAACACTTTAAATCAAGTTAACAAGCAAATATATAAAACGTTACTGTGCCCTTAAGAGAAACAAATTTTGTCAAAATTTGAAAAACAGTGAAAAAAAAAAAGGCAGTAAAACAAACGAAATTTTTACAGTACATGTAATAAGGTAACAGAGCATTGCACCCACTTGCAAATGGATGATTAACCCCTTAATGCAAAAAACAGATAAAAAAAAACAAAAAAACGACATAGACGTTTTTAAAAACAGACACAACAAACTGCCACAGCCAACAGTGGGAAGCTTCAGTTAACTGTTTCTATGCAAAATTTAAGCCAGCCATGTGGAAAAAACTTAGGCCCCAATAAGTTTTATCACCAAACATATGTTAAAAAACGATTAAACATGCCAGCAAACGTTTTAAAACACATTTTTACAAGAGTATGTATCTCTATTAATAAGCCTGATACCAGTCGCTTTTACTGCATTTAAGGCTATACCAACATTACAGTGTTATCACCAATGTACGTTAAAAAACGATTAAACATGCCAGCAAACGTTTTAAAACACATTTTTATAAGAGTATGTATCTCTATTAATAAGCCTGATACCAGTCGCTATCGCTGCATTTAAGGCTTTACTTACATTACTTCGGTATCAGCAGTATTTTCTTAGTCAATTCCATTCCTAGAAAAATATTTTACTGCACATACCTTATCTGCAGGAAAACCTGCACGCCATTCCCCCTCTGAAGTACCTCACTCCTCAGAATGTGTGAGAACAGCAAATGGATCTTAGTTACGTCTGCTAAGATCATAGAAAAACGCAGGCAGATTCTTCTTCCAAATACTGCCTGAGATAAACAGCACACTCCGGTGCCATTTAAAAATAAACTTTTGATTGAAGAATAAACTAAGTAGAAAGCACCACAGACTCTCACAACCTCCTATCTATGTTGAGGCTTGCAAGAGAATGACTGAATATGGCAGTTAGGGGAGGAGCTATATAGCAGCTTTGCTGTGGGTGGACTCTTGCAGCTTCCTGTTGGGAAGGAGAATATATTCCATAAGTAATGGATGATCCGTGGACTGGATACACTTAACAAGAGAAAAGGTTGTTATTCTGAAACAGTGTAAATTGAACGGTTGTAAAACGAGGGCCACCTGTACTGTGAATAATGTATAGATATATCAAATGCTTTGTAAAATTATAAAAACTATAAAATTAGAATTCTACTATGTCATCAAGAATGTCACAATTTTACCTGTAATCACCACATGAGCCTTCCTCCTATGTGAGTTAATTGGTTAACCTCTGATTCCTATTGGTTGGTATACGGTATTTAGGCTCACCTAGTGAGACAGTTTTCTATCTCTGATGAAGCGCATGTACGCATGCACAAAACGTGTCAGCTTATAGGAGCTCTACCTTGCCCATCTGAAGTCTCCTAACTGAATAAACTACCGACTGCACTGGCTACCTAGCTCCGGTATTTATTTTCTTCTTTGTTGCCTAGACAGAATAATAGTGTTTTACAGTCGTTATCAACTAGGGAATTATACCTCAATCTATGTCATGGGTCTAGTAATAACGCAAAGTTGATACTAGTTTATTCTCAAGTGCAACATTCTTTTTATTTATTTTTGCTTGCTTTTTCTTCTTTTGGTTTATTGTTTGAATTATATTATTTTAAAATACATAGTGATACTATTAAGAGATGTATGCTAAATACTATGTGAATGGTGTCCTTTCCACTTTATTATTACATCTTAGTCCTCTTGTAACATTATCGTTTTGTACATGAGGCTGGAAAAAGTCAGAAAAAGATTTTATCACATAATTGGACCTGTGTGATTTGTTTAGTGTACCTGTCTGGACCTGTATTCTATGTTGCTTACAGAAAGAGAAGTGCCCTACCAGGAACGAATAACAGCTCAGTAGCTTGTTCTATGGTGAGTTACCACCTAGGAGCAGCCTCTTTTAGCCCAATTGTGCTTTTAACAGAAGAGAACTTTCCTAGTGTATATCAGTATAATCCGGCTTAGTAAGGTCAGTCCAGACTTGAAATACCATGGAATTCTCCTCTGAACAAGGAATATGGCAACCCCAGACCATCATTTCAGCCTTCTGTGGGCCTTGTCAGTGAGGTGCAGCCATATCCCTCTAAGCACATTGGGCAAGGAGTCCACGTATGGTTTCCCCCATCACCCTTATGAAGACTTCCCCAGAGTCATAATACAAATGTATACAAAAATAGAAGCACTCTACCAGGACGAACAACAGCTCAGTAGCTTGTTCTATAAGAAGCATATAGTTAGTTAACCCAAAGGGAAGAAATAACAGAAATGGCATAATGTAAAACCAAATTATCCCTGTAGACCAGGGGATTGGTGGATAAATCAACATTTTACTTGAGATGCCTGTGATTTTTACCAAAGGAAAAAACAAAAATTATGCTTACCTGATAAATTTATTTCTCTTGTGGTGTATCTAGTCCACGGATTCATCCATTACTTGTGGGATATTCTCCTTCCCAACAGGAAGCTGCAAGAGGATCACCCACAGCAGAGCTGTCTATATAGCTCCTCCCCTAACTGCCACCTCCCAGTCATTCGACCGAAGACAAGCAAGAGAAAGGAGAAACTATAGGGTGCAGTGGTGACTGTAGTTTAAAAAATTAAAAAACACCTGCCTTAAAATGACAGGGCGGGCCGTGGACTGGATACACCACAAGAGAAATAAATTTATCAGGTAAGCATAAATTTTGTTTTCTCTTGTAAGGTGTATCCAGTCCACGGATTCATCCATTACTTGTGGGATACCAATACCAAAGCTATAGGACACGGATGAAGGGAGGGACAAGGCAGGCGCTTAAACGGAAGGCACCACTGCCTGTAAGACCTTTCTCCCAAAAATAGCCTCTGAAGAAGCAGAAGTATCAAATTTGTAGAATTTAGAAAAAGTATGAAGCGAAGACCAAGTCGCCGCCTTACAAATCTGTTCAACAGAAGCCTCATTTTTAAGGCCCGTGTGGAAGCCACTGCTCTAGTGGAATGAGCTGTAATTCTTACAGGAGGCTGCTGGCCAGCAGTCTCATAAGCTAAGCGGATTATACTTCTTAACCAAAAAGAAAGAGAAGTTGCTGAAGCCTTTTGGCCTTTCCTCTGTCCAGAGTAGACAACAAACAATGCAGATGTTTGACGAAAATCTTTAGTAGCTTGTAAATAAAACTTTAAAGCACGAACCACGTCAAGATTGTGTAATAGACGTTCCTTCTTTGAAGAAGGATTAGGACACAGTGACGGAACAACAATCTCTTGATTGATATTCTTATTGGATACCACCTTAGGAAGAAACCCAGGTTTGGTACGCAAAACTACCTTATCTGCATGGAAGATCAGATAAGGGGAATCACACTGCAAGGCAGATAACTCTGAAACTCTTCGAGCACAAGCGATAGCTACCAAGAACAGAGCTTTCCAAGAAAAAAGCTTGATATCTATGGAATGCAGAGGTTCAAACGGAACCCCTTGAAGAACTTTAAGAACTAAATTTAAACTCCATGGCGGAGCAACAGGTTTAAACACAGGCTTGATTCTAACTAAAGCCTGACAAAACGCCTGAACGTCTGGAACATCTGCCAGACGCTTGTGCAAAAGAATAGACAGAGCAGAAATCTGTCCCTTTAAGGAACAAGCTGACAATCCCTTCTCCAACCCTTCTTGGAGAAAAGACAATATCCTGGAAATCCTGACTTTACTCCATGAGTAACCCTTGGATTCACACCAATGAAGATATTTACACCATATCTTATGATAGATTTTCCTGGTGACAGGCTTTCGAGCCTGAATTAAGGTATCAATGACCGACTCGGAAAAAACACGTTTTGACAAAATCAAGCGTTCAATCTCCAAGCAGTCAGACGCAGAGAAATTAGATTTGGATGTTTGAAGGGACCTTGAAGTAGAAGGTCCTGCCTCAGCGGCAGAGTCCAAGGTGGAAAGAATGACATGTCCACCAGATCTGCGTACCAAGTCCTGCGTGGCCACGCAGGAGCTATCAAAATCACAGAAGCTCTCTCCTGCTTGATCTTGGCAATTAGACGAGGGAGCAGAGGAAACGGTGGAAACACATAAGCCAGGTTGAAAGACCAAGGCGCTGCTAGAGCATCCATCAGCGCTGCCTTGGGATCCCTGGACCTGAACCCGTAACAAGGAAGCTTGGCGTTCTGACGAGACTCCATGAGATCCAGTTCTGGTTTGCCCCAAAGTTGAATCAACTGTGCAAACACCTCCGGATGGAGTTCCCACTCCCCCGGATGAAAAGTCTGTCGACTTAGAAAATCCGCCTCCCAGTTCTCTACTCCTGGGATATGGATAGCTGATAGATGGCAAGAGTGAACCTCTGCCCATAGAATTATTTTTGAAACCTCCAACATTGCTAGGGAACTCCTTGTTCCCCCTTGATGGTTGATGTAAGCTACAGTCGTGATGTTGTCCGACTGAAATCTGATGAACCTGACCGCAGCTAGCTGAGGCCAAGCCTGAAGAGAATTGAATATCGCTCTTAGTTCCAGAATGTTTATCGGAAGGAGTGTCTCCTCCTGAGTCCACAAGCCCTGAGCCTTCAGGGAGTTCCAGACTGCACCACAGCCCAGAAGGCTGGCATCTGTCGTTACTATTGTCCAATCTGGCCTGCGGAAGGTCATACCCTTGGACAGATGGACCCGAGATAACCACCAGAAGAGAATCCCTGGTCTTTTGATCCAGATTTAGTAGAGGGGACAAATCTGTGTAATCCCCTTTCCACTGACTGAGCATGCAGAGTTGCAGAGGTCTGAGATGTAGGCGGGCAAACGGCACTATGTCCATTGCTACCATTAAGCCGATTACTTCCATACACTGAGCCACTGAAGGGCGAGAAGTAGAAGAAAGAACACGGCAGGAATTTAGAAGTTTTGACAACCTGGCCTCTGTCAGGTAAATCTTCATTTCTACAGAATCTATCAGAGTTCCTAGGAAGGAAACTCTTGTGAGAGGGGATAGAGAACTTTTTTCTTTGTTCACTTTCCACCCATGCAACCTCAGAAATGCCAGAACAATGTCTGTGTGAGACCTGGCAACTTGAAAAGTCGACGCCTGTATCAGAATGTCGTCTGAGTAAGGGGCTACTGCTATAGCCCGCGGCCTTAGGACCGCTAGAAGGGACCCTAGAACCTTTGTAAAGATTCTTGGTGCCGTGGCCAACCCGAAGGGAAGAGCCACAAACTGGCAGTGCCTGTATTGACCCTCCTGGATCATAGGAAGGATGGTTCGAATAGTCTCCATCTTGAAGGATGGGACTCTGAGAAATTTGTTTAAGATCTTGAGATCTAAGATTGGTCTGAATGTTCCCTCTTTCTTGGGAACAACAAACAAATTTGAATAAAAGCCCTGTCCCTGTTCCTCCTGCGGAACTGGGTTGATCACTCCCATAACTAGGAGGTCGTGAACACAATGTAAGAATGCTTCTCTCTATCTGGTTTGCAGATAAAAGTGAGAGATGAAATCTCCCTTTTGGGGGAGAGGTTTTGAATTCCAGAAGATAACCCTTGGACACAATTTCCAATGCCCAGGGATCCTGGACATCTCTTGCCCAAGCCTGGGCGAAGAGAAAGAGTCTGCCACTACTAGATCCGTTTCCGGATCGGGGGCTGCTCCTTTATGCTGTCTTAGAGGCAGCAGCAGGCTTCTTGGCCTGTTTCCCCTTGTTTCAAGCCTGGTTAGGCCTCCAGACCGGCTTAGACTGGGCAAAAGTTCCCTCTTGTTTTGTGTTAGAGGAAGTTGAAGCTGCGCCACTCTTGAAGTTTCGAAAGGGCCGAAAACTAGACTGTTTGGTCCTTAATTTGTTGGACCTGTCTTGATGAAGGGCGTGACCTTTTCCTCCAGTGATGTCAGAAATGATCTCCTTCAGTCCAGGCCCGAATAGGATCTGTCCTTTGAAGGGAATGTTGAGAAGTTTAGACTTTGAAGTCACGTCAGCTGACCAGGATTTAAGCCATAGCACCCTACGCGCCTGAATAGCAAAACATGAATTTTTAGCCGTTAGCTTGGTTAAATGAACAACGGCATCAGAAACAAATGAATTGGCTAGCTTAAGGGCCCTAAGCTTGTCAATAATATCTTCCAACGGGGTTTCAACCTGTAGAGCCTCCTCTAGGGACTCAAACCAGAAAGTCGCGGCAGCAGTGACTGGGGCAATGCATGCAAGAGGCTGGAGAATAAAACCTTGTTGAATAAAAATTTTCTTAAGATAACCCTCTAATTTTTTATCCACTGGATCTAGAAAAGCACAACTGTCCTCGACAGGGATAGTGGTACGCTTAGCTAAAGTAGAAACTGCTCCCTCCACCTTAGGGACCGTCTGCCATAAGTCCTGTGTAGCGGCGTCTATAGGAAACATCTTTTTAAAAACAGGAGGGGGAGAGAATGGTACTCCTGGTCTATCCCATTCCTTAGTAATAATTTCAGAAAATCTTTTAGGGATTGGAAAAACATCAGTGTAAGTAGGTACCCTTCAGGGAGTTCCTGCATAGTATTTATCCAATCCACATAATTTCTCTGGGACTACAATAGTGTCACAGTCGTCCAGAGTTGCTAAAACCTCCCTGAGCAATACGCGGAGGTGTTCAAGCTTAAATTTAAATGTAGACATATCAGCATCAGATTGAAGTATCTTCCCTGAATCAGAAAAATCACCCACAGATTGAAGCTCCCCTGCTTCAGCTTCATTATATTGTGAAGGTGTATCAGAGATAGCCACTAAAGCGTCAGAGAGCTCTGTATTTATTCTAGTCCCAGAGCTGTCTCGCTTTCCTTGCAATCCTGGCAGTTTAGATAATACCTCTGTAAGGGTATGATTCATAACTGCTGCCATGTCTTGCAAGGTATACGCAATGGGCGCGCTAGATGTACTTGGCGTCCCCTGAGCGGGAGTTATAGTTTCTGACACGTGGGGAGAGTTAGACGGCATAACTTCCTCCTTGTCAATTTCTTCTGGTGATAATTTTTTTAAAGCCAGAATATGGTCTTTGTAATCTATAGTAAAATCAGTGCATTTGGTACACATTCTAAGAGGGGGTTCCACAATGGCTTCTAAACATAATGAACAATGAGTTTCCTCTATGTCAGACATGTTTAAACAGACTAGTAATGAGACCAGCAAGCTTGGAAAACACTTTAATAACTGTGAACAAGCAAAAATAAAAACGGTACTGTGCCTTTAAGAGAAAAAAACAATCACAGAAACTGCTAAAACAGTGAAAAAAGAAGTAAATCTTACGAATTTTTTACAGTGTGTATAATAGGCTGAAAGAGCATTGCACCCACTTGCAAATGGATGATTAACCCCTTAGTTTCAAAACCGGATCAAAAAAACAATATAAACGTTTTTAAACAGTCACAACAAACTGCCACAGCTCTACTGTGGCTCCTACCTGACCATACAACGACTTTGGAAGGCACAAAAACCCATTAGAGAGGTCCTATATGTTCAGGGGACTCCTTCAGGGAAGCTGGATGTCTCAAGCTGCAAAAACTAATGGAAAATAGGCCCCTCCCAACCTGTACTCACAGTGAGAGGGACTTAAAAAACTATCCCTAGGCAAAATCTAGTCAGCCATGTGGAAAAACTGGGCCCCAGAATAAAGTTTTATCACCAATATGAAATAAACGTGTATACACCTCAAGCAAACGTTATATCTATTCAGTAAAGTGAGTAAATAATAAAAATATTACCCTTTACAGCAAGCATGATACCAGTCGTTATTAAATCACAGTAATCAGGCTTACCTTAAATAAATCCGGTATTGTCAGCATTTTCTAGCTTATCATTTCTCTAGAAAAATTTAAAACTGCACATACCTCAGAGCAGGAGACCCTGCACGCTATTCCCCCAGCTGAAGTTACCCATCTCTTCAGTTATGTGTGAGAACAGCAATGGATCTTAGTTACAACCTGCTAAGATCATCAAAGACCACAGGCAGACTCTTCTTCAACTTTCTGCTTGAGGCTAAAATAGTACAACTCCGGTACCATTTGAAAATAACAAACTTTTGATTGAAGATAAACTACATTAATGCATCACATCTCTCTAGCTGCTTCCCTTGTCGAGAGCTGCAAGAGAATGACTGGGAGGTGGCAGTTAGGGGAGGAGCTATATAGACAGCTCTGCTGTGGGTGATCCTCTTGCAGCTTCCTGTTGGGAAGGAGAATATCCCACAAGTAATGGATGAATCCGTGGACTGGATACACCTTACAAGAGAAAGATCTTTCATTGCCTGGTTGGTAACCCCTTGTCTACTCCTTTATCCAAAAAGGTACTGTGAGGAGGAAATGGGTATTGGATCAGTTAAAAGAATCCCTCTCAATGAAGAGTAGGGTATGTTGGGGTGTGTTTGCCTCCTCTTAGTAGACAGGAAGGTAATTACCACATATGATCACTCATGGACTCTCACCATCTGATGAAAGAAATTAGCCATTTTTTTATTTTTACAAAAGTTGTTGCACAAATCATCATTAAATCAAATTTATATTAAATGATGCAATTCATTTGTGCTTTTGATAGCTTGAATTTATAATCAACAGAAAATATTATTACACTGCCCCACCAGCTACTTCATAATGCCATCCGGCTAGCACTATGAACACTGTTACATGTCTAATCCTCTGAGAAACAATTGTCAGTTGTTAAAGGGATACTAAACCTAATTTTTTTCTTTCATGATTCAGATAGAGCAAATAATTTTAAGCAACTTTACTCCTATTATCAAATTTTCTTCGTTCTCTTGCTATCTTTATTTAAAAAGGAAGGAATATAAGAGCCAGTCCATTTTTGGTTCAGAACATGGGTAGCGCTTGCTGATTGGTGGCTAAATGTAGCCACCAATCAACAAGTGCTACCCAGGTTCTGAACCAACAATGAGCCGACTCCTAACCTTACATTTCGGTATTTTAAATAAAGATTGCAAAAGAAGAAAAAAATAATAGGAGTAAATTAAAACATTGCTTAAAATTGCATGCTCTATCTGAATCATGAAAGAAAAAAATTGGGTTTAGTATCCCTTTAAGCAAGGTCTGTGAAGCCAAGATCCTGTGGACTTTAAATGCATCTTGACTAACGACTCCATTACCTTTAGAGGAATGTAAAACTAAAAAAAAGTCATGCATATAAAAGAAAAGCAATTATTTGTGTTAATATTTTTGGATGTAATTTAGTTCTATTGAAAATACAGGAAAAGGCACTGATCGTCAATGAGCAGTTGCTCACTGGCTGAAGACTGTAACTGAGGCCAATTAGGAACAGTTATAAATAAGTCACTAGAGTGCAACCAATGAATGTGTGGAATATAGCAGTGTTAAAGGGACATTAAACACTAAATCCATTCATGCACCTCCCTCTTATTATGAGTGTCTCCATTTGGGAACCGAGGCTGATAATTTTCCTCTTCAAAACAGGTAGATGCATAGAAAGACTTCTATACCTATGAGCGCCACAGCCACACCGGCTTGGTCAGCATCAGCAAGACTGGTGGGAGGTACTTTCGAAGTTGCAATATCATCCAGAGTAAGCTGTCACTTACTCATTTACCAATGATAGAACAACAACACATGTTGCAGATTACAAGGGTAAAGCTTCAGACATTCGACAGGAGCATCAAACACACAAGCCCATGCTTTTCAAGGGAAAGGAGTCCTGACTTTAGATCAACACACACGTGAGTGGTTATGACATTTGAAAACTCTTATTCCTGTATGTGTGCTGAACTTTGCATGATTACTGGATATATGGCCAAATGGGATGCAGTGACTGCCGTGTTGCTATCTGCAGGATCTTTGAAATAATTGCAATGGATTGTGTTCACTAAAAACATAAATGATGCTTACCTGATAATTTCCTTTCCTTCTGTACAGGGAGAGTCCACAGTTGCATTCCTTACTTGTGGGAAATACTGAACCTGGCCACCAGGAGGAGGCAAAGACATCCCAGCCAAAGGGTTAAATACCTCCCGCACTTCCCTCATCACCCAGTCATTCTGCCGAGGGAACAAGGAACAGTAGGAGAAATATCAGGGTGAAAAAGGTGCCAAAAGAACAAAATAAAATTTAGGGCCGCCCATCGGAGAACACAGGTGGGAGCTGTGGCCTCTCCCTGTACAGAAGGAAAGGAAATTATCAGGTATGCTTCTTAATACAGGGAGAGTCCACAGCTGCATTCCTTTCTTGTGGTAAAATTATACCCAAGTGCCAGAGGACACTGAATGCTAACGGAAGGGCAAATAGGAGAGGCGGACCCCTTTTATCTGAGAGCACCACAGCCTGCAAAAGCCTTCCTCCCGAAGGCTGGTTTCACAAATGCAAATAATTCCGTTAAAAATTTTTGGAAAAAGAATGTGAAGCCCAGATAGCTGCCCTACAAGTCTGATCCATAGAGGCCTCAAGTAAAGGGCCCAAAAGGACGACACTGCTCTTGTAGAATGAGCCGTAAACCTCTGAGGAGGCTTGTGTCCCACTGTCTCATATGCCAAGCGGATGAAACTTCTCAACTAACGGATAAGGAAGTCGAAGATGCCTTCCGACCCTTACACTTGCCAGGTAGATAACAAACAGAGAAAAAAATCTGTCTATTCCTAAGTAGCCTGAAGATAGAACCTCAAGGTATGAATCCATATTAAGTGGAAAACGTTCCTTCAAAGAAGATGGAATAGGACATAAGAAAAGGATCACAATCTCTTGATTGAAGTTGCAAATTGACACGACCTTAGGAGGAAATCCTTACTAGGTCCGAAGAACAGCCCTATTATCGTGGAAACACCAGCTAAAAAGGGTCGCATTGCAAGGACGCAATCTCAGAAACTTCTACATGCATAAGCAATATCTAGACGGAAAGAATCTTCCAAGAAAACAACTGTCAACCTCTTGCATAGGCTCAAAAGTAGCCCGATGCAAGACCTTAAGAACAAGCTCTAAGTTCCAAGGGAGAGCATCAGATCGACACTTCGGCCTGATCGTAGTCAGAGCCAGGACGAACCACGCTCTTCACAGAATAAAGAGCTCCTCTACACCATAAGAAAGATGACAAGGAACCAGCCTACGCGCTTGAAGGAGAGGACCTTACCTCTCAGAAACCCTCTCCTGGCTAAGACCAAACTCTAAATAGTCTGCCTCAGAGAGTTAAGATCTTATGAAGCCAAGGGGTCCTGTTCCAGCAGAACCCTGCGACAAGGTAACCCTCATGGAGGGGAAGACGTCCCCTCTACAAAAAACGCAAACCGCGATGTCACGACGGAGCAAGCAGTTTCACTGACGTCTGCTCCTGCTAGGATTGAGCCACCACTCAAGGAAGGAGTGAAATGGCAGAAAAAGGAAATTTTTTATTGAACCACCAAGGCCCCGCTAATGCATCCATTAGCTCCGTCTGAGGATCCCTAACCACAACCCATCTGTGGGTAACTAGGTATTGAAACAGGACGTCCTAAGATTACCATACGGTGTCCCCTTCCAGAGTAAAATATCCGAAGCCCCTCGGATGAAGACCTTATCCCCAGGTACGGGGAATGTCTCTAAAGAACATCTAAACCGGATGACCACCCCCAGAGAGTGGAACACTGATAGCGAGAAGTAGTGGGCCTTCGCCCACTACCGAACCCGAGATACTACCCTCATTGCTAGGGAGCCTCTCGTTCCCCTCAGATGGAGTTCCAAGCCATTGAGAGTAGGACAGACTAGAATCTATAAACTGGGACTAACCCAGTATTCAAAACATTCAGAGCAAAAAATTGCCTTTAGATTAAAAAGTAATCGGGAGGGAAATCTCCTAAAACCACAGGGCCCATGCCCTATATTGCCATCCTGACGGGCTTGCGACCGAAGTCAAAATCACCAAGGACGAAACAAGAAAATGTCCCTTAGCACAAAGAGATCTGGACAAAGACACTAGAGAGCGATTCTCCCAACTAGTAGTCCAGGTAAATCTGTTAAGACAGATTTGAAAAAATCGACACTCCCCTGCCTCAGCATACACCGAATTTCTGCTGAGATGAGACCTGGCAAAAGGAATGAAGTCAAAGATGGACCACATGACCATCCATCACCACCAAAACGCAAAGTCAGCGAAGGCCTGAAGGAGGTCAGGAGGGCACGACCTGATGAAATTAACTCAGAACTTTACAAATTCGATAGAAAGGTTTATGCAGACAAAAATAGCATCCAGGAATCCCAACCTGGTGCCTAACACCAGAGAACTCTGGGCTAGATAGCTTCCAACTCTCAGGATTGAGGAAGACAGATGAAAATCTTAATGTCCATCTATCAGATGAGATTATGGCGACTGAATCAGAATCGTCTAACAAGAGAATCTACTGCTAGATCTGGATTCTGGCAACTGTCAAAGAATCCCTCGATTTCTAAATGGCTCTGAGACCAAAGCAGAGGAGCAATGTACTGGAAATGCTGGTCCAGAAACAACCATAGGAACCGAAAATGTTCACAGAGGAGGAAAGAAAAAGGTATGATACCCTTCCCCAACAGTGGACCTGCACTACTCTTCCCGTACCAAGAGTAGAGTGGACCCTATCGTCTCCCTCAGGAATGAGGAGACAAGAGAAGCCTTAGGATCCCAAAAAGGCGGGAGACCCCTCCCTCTATGGGACCATGAAAGGAACGGTTTGACTGATACTTCAAACCACACTCCGAGAAAGACCCCGGGAAAAAGACTCCAAAAGAGAACAAAAACACAAAAGAAATGGGACCCCTCTCACTGTCAGGAATACAGGATCGAAAGAAGGAAACTGCCATGGGAGGCTGAGACTTGAAGCCTAGTTAAGACCTCTAAGACCCAAGGACCCGGTACATCCCTGAACCAATCGACTGAAAGAGTGATAGATTGTCCCCAACACGATCAAAGATAGGACCTGGAACTGGCCCCTCTTGCCAATCTAGTTTCGGCAGGCCTCTGCTTGGACTTAATCCAGGACTGAGACGGCAATCCAGGACTTGTTCCGGCTTAGCGGAGATTTGACGCTGGGCATTAGCCAGACTAAAGGACTAATAGAAAGAAATTAGTCTCTCAGATTCGCTTTCTCACCAAACAGTAAAACTGGAATAGCCAAACCAAATTAAATCTCTCTCTCAAGCAGAAGGAAAGATTAGCTTCAGAAGTCATATCTGACAGAGTGATACAAGTAGACACGAAAACCAATGAACCACTAGTAGAGTGTGTACCTAAATAGTACTCAACAACACTATAAGTAGGTGAACAATAAGGGCAGTGGAGGAAAAGTAAAGGTTATTATTCTCCGGATGAAGGGGTTAAAACAACTTTTGTCAAGAAAAATTAAAAACTAAATTGAACATAAAAGCACAGTGTAGGGATATCTTGTGCAACACAATCACAGATTGCTGTATAACCTGTTATGGAGATGTATCACGTTTATTAATGAGGTATTTGAAGAACCAGTATATTATTGTCGCATGACTGGAGTTTCTGGCCTGGCAAAGTTATCTTCTCAAAGTATGAAGGAGTGTGCCACAGTATAATAATGGAACAGTGCAGTAAAGCAGCCACTTGTTGATCACAAAGTATAGGAAATCACATATATTAATTGGTAACAAAATACAAGGAAATGTCAGACTTGGAACATAATTCCCAAAAACAGTATTTGTAGGACTGGGTAAGGTCCTATGTGTGAAGGGGGATACTTATTTGCAAGTAAAATACATACCAAGCTTAGAAGGTGAGTAATATTGGAAAAACTAACATTATAGCAAATTGCACAACTGGTACTAGGGGTGGATTACTAATTATCTCTATCAAATTCCATGAACTGTCTACCTGTGATAATGACAGTTATCTAGGGATATGGTCCTAATAGTAATGACCAGGAGTACAAACAGCGTAAATATTGTACATAGAGAGCCTCAATGAGCGTATTGGAGGAGTGTGCCACAGTATAATAATGGAACAGTGCAGTAAAGCAGCCACTTGATGATCACAAAGTATAGGAAATCACATATATTAATTGGTAACAAAATCCAAGGAAATGTCAGACTTGGAACATAATTCCCCAAAACAGTATTTGTAGGACTGGGTAAGGTCCTATGTGTGAAGGGGGATACTTATTTGCAAGTAAAATACATACCAAGCTTAGAAGGTGAGTAATATTGGAAAAACTAACATTATAGCAAATTGCACAACTGGTACTAGGGGTGGATTACTAATTATCTCTATCAAATTCCATGAACTGTCTACCTGTGATAATGACAGTTATCTAGGGATATGGTCCTAATAGTAATGACCAGGAGTACAAACAGCGTAAATATTGTACATAGAGAGCCTCAATGAGCGTATTGGAACAGTAAAATGTTTATGTTAATATCAAGAGTGTGACTACTGTATCGATAAGCGGGCTCGCCACGTAACCTGTGGTATACCATACTTGGGTGGTTGGTACGGCATTACTCCATAATGGTGTATAGCTGGCAACGTATTTATAAGGCAAGTATAGTAATAAGCTCCAAAACAAGATAATTAAATAGTATACCGATTATCTGCACAGAACAGAACACACTAACATAATAACAATCCCTAATGTACGGCGACACCAATTGTCTGCCAAGAATATATTATATTACTAAGTAGGTCTGTTCGGCTCAGCATTACTACGAGTAACCAGTGACTTGCAAATGTTAAAGTAAAAAGTATCCACAACCAGGATTAAATATTAAAAAAAATATTAAAAATACGGCGACACCATTTGTCTGCCAAAAATTAGGTTACAGCAAAAACTAAGTGCACATGACAGTCTACGACTGCAAGTTAAAAAGAGTATGAGAGAGACTGCTACGTCCCTACTCCCCCTGACATGTTTCGCACTACGGCTTTATCAAAGGTGGGATGGCCGCCTTCTCTCCGGGCTTATATTGGCTGAACATCAGTACACATCATGGTCTGAAAAGAACCTAATAGGCTCAAAACTGTACTTCATGCAGATTGGTCATATAGGGGGGCGTGAATGCCGTATCACACTTAGTAGATAATACAGAGCAAATACTGGTCGCCTAGCAACCAGAGGCAAACAAGAGGTAACAGCAAATGTCGAGTCCCTATATACCTCCATAGCGCACAATAAAGGACTCCATACGTTACAATTTTACCTAGAAGAGGGTTCCAAAGAAGAACCTACCCATGATCACTTTATTCTTCAATTACTGGAATTTGTACTCAAATATAATTTTTCCACTCTTGCAAACCAGTTCTATTTACAGATACAATGCACGGCAATAGGCACAGCATGTGCACCTACATATTCCAATCTTTTATGTACCACTTTGGATTCAGTACATAGACGACATTATGTTTTTATGGGAAGGAACCCAGGAGGAATTAGACACATTCTTGTGTAAATTAAATGACAACACGTTGAATATTAAAACTAACATATACCATGAGCCAATCCAAGATAGAGTTTCTGGATTTAACGATATTCAAAGATGAAGATGGCAAAATTCATGCGGACTTGTTTAGAAAACCCACTGTTACCAACAGTTTACTACACAAAACTAGTGCCCATGCCCCTGGCACTACCAAATCCCTATCAGTAGGAGAATTTCTCAGAATCAGGAGAAATTGCAGTGACTTAACACTTTTTAAATCACAAGCTAAATATCTGGAGAAGAGACTTCTGGATAGAGGATACAGCAGAAGAGGTATTAAAAAAGCCAAATCCAGAGCTCTAAATACGAACCGAATGGATTTACTCAAAAAGAAAAAAAGCAAGGGGAAATATGAACAAACTAGACTTATACTCACGTATAATCCTCTGTTCATTATTTCTGTTATTAAATTATTAAATGTGTTAAACATTGGAATATACTTTTGTTAGACCAAGACCTAAAATCTATTGTCAGTGATTCAGTCAAAGTGGGTTACAGAAGAACCCAAAATATCAAGAACATGGTTTCAAGCAGCCACTTCCAAGTGGGAAAAAACAGAATTTATGCTTACCTGATAAATTACTTTCTCCAACGGTGTGTCCGGTCCACGGCGTCATCCATTACTTGTGGGAATATTCTCTTCCCCAACAGGAAATGGCAAAGAGCACAGCAAAAGCTGTCCATATAGCCCCTCCTTGGCTTCGCCCCCCCCAGTCATTCGACCGACGGTTAGGAGAAAAAAAGGAGAAACTATAGGGTGCCGTGGTGACTGTAGTGTATAGAGAAAGAAATTTTTTCAAACCTGATTAAAAAACCAGGGTGGGCCGTGGACCGGACACACCGTTGGAGAAAGTAATTTATCAGGTAAGCATAAATTCTGTTTTCTCCAACATTGGTGTGTCCGGTCCACGGCGTCATCCATTACTTGTGGGAATCAATACCAAAGCTTTAGGATGAAGGGAGGGAGCAAATCAGGTTACCTAAACGGAAGGCACCACAGCTTGCAAAACCTTTCTCCCAAAAACAGCCTCCGAAAAAGCAAAAGTATCAAATTTATCAAATTTGGCAAAAGTGTGCAGAGAAGACCAAGTCGCTGCCTTACATATCTGATCAACAGAAGCCTCGTTCTTGAAGGCCCATGTGGAAGCCACAGCTCTAGTGGAGTGAGCTGAGATTCGTTCAGGAGGCTGCCGTCCGGCAGTCTCATAAGCCAATCGGATAATGCTTTTCAGCCAGAAAGACAGAGAGGTAGCCGTAGCTTTCTGTCCTCTCCTCTTACCAGAGTAAACGACAAACAAAGATGAGGTTTGTCTAAAATCCTTAGTTGCTTCTAAATAGAACTTTAAAGCACGAACTACATCTAAATTGTGTAACAAACGTTCCTTCTTTGAAACTGGATTCGGACACAGAGAAGGAACAACTATTTCCTGGTTAATATTCCTGTTGGAAACAACCTTCGGAAGAAAACCAGGCTTAGTACGCAAAACGACCTTATCTGAATGGAACACCAGATAGGGTGGGTTACACTGCAGAGCAGATAATTCAGACACTCTTCTTGCAGAAGAAATAGCAACCAAAAACAGAACTTTCCAAGATAGTAACTTGATATCTATGGAATGTAAGGGTTCAAACGGAACCCCTTGAAGAACTGAAAGAACTAAATTTAGACTCCAAGGAGGAGTCAAGGGTCTGTAAACAGGCTTGATTCTGACCAAGGCCTGTACAAAAGCTTGTACATCTGGAACAGCTGCCAGTCGTTTGTGTAACAAGACAGATAAAGCAGAAATCTGTCCTTTTAGAGAACTCGCTGACAATCCCTTATCCAAATCTTCTTGGAGAAAGGAGAGGATCTTAGGAATTTTAATCTTACTCCAGGAGAATCCCTTGGATTCACACCAACAGATATATCTTTTCCATATTTTATGGTAAATCTTTCTAGTCACAGGTTTTCTGGCTTGGACCAGAGTATCTATCACAGAATCTGAAAACCCACGCTTGGATAAGATCAAACGTTCAATTTCCAAGCAGTCAGCTGCAGAGAGACTAGATTTGGATGTTCGAATGGACCTTGTATTAGAAGATCCTGTCTCAAAGGTAGCTTCCATGGTGGAGCCGATGACATATTCACCAGGTCTGCATACCAAGTCCTGCGCGGCCACGCAGGAGCTATCAGAATCACCGAGGCCTTCTCCTGTTTGATCCTGGCTACAAGCCTGGGGAGGAGAGGGAACGGTGGAAACGCATAAGCTAGGTTGAACGACCAAGGCGCCACTAATGCATCCACCAGAGTCGCCTTGGGATCCCTGGATCTGGACCCGTAGCAAGGAACCTTGAAGTTCTGACGGGACGCCATCAGATCCATGTCTGGAATGCCCCATAATTGAGTCAACTGGGCAAACACCTCCGGGTGGAGTTCCCACTCCCCCGGATGGAAAGTCTGACAACTCAGATAATCCGCCTCCCAGTTGTCTACTCCTGGGATGTGGATTGCAGATAGGTGGCAGGAGTGATCCTCCGCCCATTTGATGATTTTGGATACCTCTCTCATCGCCAAGGAACTCTTTGTTCCCCCTTGATGATTGATGTAAGCTACAGTCGTCATGTTGTCCGACTGGAATCTTATGAATCCGGCCTTCGCTAGTTGAGGCCAAGCCTGGAGAGCATTGAATATCGCTCTCAGTTCCAGGATGTTTATCGGAAGAAGAGACTCTTCCCGAGACTATAGACCCTGAGCTTTCAGGGAGTCCCAGACCGCGCCCCAGCCTAATAGACTGGCGTCGGTCGTGACAATGACCCACTTTGGTCTGCGGAAACTCATTCCCTGAGACAGGTGATCCTGGGACAACCACCAACGGAGTGAGTCTCTGGTTATCTGGTCTACTTGAATCTTTGGAGACAAGTCTGTATAATCCCCATTCCACTGCTTGAGCATGCACAGTTGTAATGGTCTTAGATGAATTCGAGCAAAAGGAACTATGTCCATTGCTGCCACCATCAACCCTACTACTTCCATGCACTGAGCTATGGAAGGCTGCAGAATAGAGAGAAGAACTTGACAAGCGTTTAGAAGCTTTGACTTTCTGACTTCTGTCAAGAAGATCTTCATTTCTAAAGAATCTATTATTGTTCCCAAAAAGGGAACTCTTGTCGACGGAGACAGGGAACTCTTTTCTACGTTCACCTTCCACCCGTGAGATCTGAGAAAGGCTAGAACAATGTCTGTATGAGCCTTTGCCTTGGAAAGAGACGACGCTTGAATTAGAATGTCATCCAGATAAGGTGCCACTGCAATGCCCCTTGGTCTTAGAACCGCTAGAAGGGACCCGAGCACCTTTGTGAAAATTCTGGGAGCAGTGGCTAGTCCGAATGGGAGAGCCACGAACTGATAATGTTTGTCCAGAAAGGCGAACCTTAGGAACTGATGATGATCTTTGTGGATAGGAATATGTAGATACGCATCCTTTAAATCCACGGTAGTCATATTGACCCTCCTGGATTGCAGGTAAAATTGTTCGAATGGTTTCCATTTTGAACGATGGAACTCTGAGAAATTTGTTTAGAATTTTTAAATCCAGAATTGGTCTGAAAGTTCCCTCTTTTTTGGGAACTAAAAACAGATTTGAGTAAACACCACATACTCTTCACCATCTCCGTGAAGATGCTACTTGTTCAGAGTGGCAAAGAGAATGACTGGGGGGGGCGGAGCCAAGGAGGGGCTATATGGACAGCTTTTGCTGTGCTCTTTGCCATTTCCTGTTGGGGAAGAGAATATTCCCACAAGTAATGGATGACGCCGTGGACCGGACACACCAATGTTGGAGAACCCAAGACCTCCGGTTCCTTCCCGTGTGGGTCTTGCTCTAGTTGCAACTACATTAGAAAGACCAGTACCATTCAAGATCATTTTGGACAAACACATAGAATGAAGAGCTACATTAGTTGCACTAACAAGAGTGTGATATATGCATTGTACTGTACTTGTTCCAAAATCTATGTAGGCATGACCAGTCGACAATTACGTGTCAGACTCCAAGAACATGTCAGAAATATCAAAAATGCAATGAAATATCAAGAAGAGGGCCAAGTGCTCACCTCAGCCGCATCTCTGTTTTCTATCATATCATCAATCAAATCCCCAAGATATTAAATGCCAAGAGATTGAGAAAATCTTGTTAGGCATAAGAGGTGGCAAGTTAGAACAAGCCCTACTCAGGGCTGTGTGCAGGTGGATTTACCTATTAGATTGTGTTCATCCGAAAGGATTAAATGAGCAAAACAATTATTGCTTTTTATAAAAATTTGTATATTTTAATAATTCATCAGGACATTATTATAAGGAATTACTATGTTGTCCCATTACTCACTGTAATACTAACAGGGCCGGACTATCAATAGATATATCTATATTGCTAATTTATTATTATATTGCACTTTATCTTATTCTCACACTCTTACACCACCCTCACCCTTTTATGTTGTTCACCTTGTCCCATTTTTTCACATTAGTATATTCTCACAGGTTTTGATAAGATTGGACTTTATCCTGTATAAAAATAATAGTATTTCACTATTTCTCTACCATCCCACTTGAGTTTTTGACCCTTTTGTAATTCCCCACCAGAATTGATACACTATACATTTACCCTTTCATTATTATACTTATCACTCTTACATGCTTAGCCCATTTATTCGAACCGGACCATGTTTAGCCCTTTTATTCGAACTGGGCTATTTATCACTTTCCACTTACCTCACTTTTGTTATAGGCACCGATATATACTATTCTTGTCTTTTATTTCTTATGGTATTCTAGCCTTGAGGTATTTATCTTATTTACATTTCATCTATGGCAGCAATTTTTATTCAAACCAATATTCTGTTTCTAGTTGCACACCCATGCACAATACTACTTATATACATACACACGATTGTGTACCTGTGGTTGCTAGGCAACCAGTATTTGCTCTGTATAATCTACTAAGTGTGACACAGCATTCATGCCCTCTATACGACCAATTCACAAGAAGTACAGTTTTGAGCCTATTAGGTTCTTTTCAGACCATGATGTGTACTGATGTTCAGCCAATATAAGCCCGGAGAGAAGGCGGCCACCCCACCTTTGATAAAACCGTAGTGCGAAACATGTCAGGGGGAGTAGGGACGCAGCAGTCTCTCTCATACTCTTAACTTGCAGTCGTAGACTATCATGTGCACTTAGTTTAATTTAGTTTTTGCTGTAACCTAATTTTTGGCAGACAAATGGTGTCGCCGTATTTTTAATATTTAATCCTGGTTGTGGATACTTTTTACTTTAACATTTGCGAGTCACTGGTTACTCGTAGTAATGATGAGCCGAACAGACCTACTTAGTAATATAATATATTCTTGGCAGACAATTGGTGTCGCCGTACATTAGGGAATGTTATTATGTTAGTGTGTTCTGTTCTCTGCAGATAACCAGCATACTATTTAATTGCCTTGTTTTGGAGCTTATTACTATACTTGCCTTATAAATACGTTGCCAGCTATACACTATTATGGAGTAATGCAGTACCAACCACCCAAGTATGGGATATTAATATGTCAGTCCTACTAGCTTAAATTGTTATAATACTTTGTACCACAGGTTACGTGGCAAGTCCGCTTATTGATACAGTAGTCACATTCTTGATATTAACATAAACATTTAACTGTTCCTATACGCCCATTGAGGCTCTCTATGTACAATATTTACGCTTTTTGTACTCCTGGTCATTACTATTAGGACCATATCCCTAGATAACTCATTATCACAGGTAGACAGTTCATGGAATTTGATAGAGATAATTAGTAATCCACCCCTAGTACCAGTTGTGCAATTTGCTATAATGTTAGTTTTTCCAATATTACTCACCTTCTATGCTTGGTATGTACTTTACTTGCAAATAAGTATCCCACTTCACACATAGGACCTTACCCAGTCCTACAAATACTGTTTTTGGGAATTATGTTCCAAGTCTGACATTTTCTTTGATTTTGTTACCAATTAATATATGTGATTTCCTATACTTTATGTGATCAACAAGTGGCTGCTTTACTGCACGGTTCCATTATTATACTGTGGCACACTCCTCCATACTTAGGGAAGATAACTTTGCCAGGCCAGAAACTCCAGTCATGCGACAATAATATACTGATTCTTCAAATACCTCATTAATAAACGTGATACATCTCCATAACAGGTGATACAGCAATCTGTGATTGTGTTTCACAAAATATCCCTACACTGTGCTTTTATGTTCAATTTAGTTTTTAATTTTTCTTGACAATAAAAGTTAAGTTTTAACCCCTTCATCCGGAGAATAATAACCTCCACTGCCCTTATTGTTCACCTACTTATAGTGTTGTTGAGTGCTATTTAGGTACACACTCTACCAGTTGTTCATTGGTTTTCGTGCCTAATTTCCCTTTTGTGTACAGCACCAGTCCTACATTATACCTTATATAGTGAGATATACGTCATTAACTGACAGGTTATTTATACATCACTTAGGTAACAACACATAGTGCCATCGTTTTCCTTTCTTCTTTTTCTCAGAGTGATATAAGCAATCTGCGAAAAGCACAGACAAAAGAATTATAAGCTTCAAGGCCTTAATTCCTTAAGCAAATATCGAGGTAACCATCCCCTCGAATCGAGACAGAGATGCTCCAATAGGAAGTCTCCAGAAAACTGCGACAACACAATTCGTCAGTACTTAAGATATCCCTCGTGATGAAACATCTTCATAAAAAGAGTTTCCTCTTACAACCAAGATCTCTAAGATAAACTATCCTTAAAATGGAATAGTAAGACGATAGGCAAATGCACAAAAAGGTGATAGCCAAGTAGGGATGGGCAACACAACCCCCCATAGAGCCCGTAACCGGAAATATTAAAAAAGGAAATAGACGAAAGGAAAGAGGATCTCCATCCTTCTCCACCCACTTTAATCCATGTTGCCCTCTGATTTAGGGCTCTGAGATTCGACTGGCGGATCATTACTAGGAATCTCTGATATCGACAAAACCTCTCTTAGAAGGCTGCGCAGGCATGCTACCTTGAATATAAAGGCGAAATCCTCCTCTGCCAGAGGAGAAGAGGCAGTAGGCTCCGACCCAGAAGGTCCGTACTCTGAAGCCTCAGAGAGAACCGCATCCTCAGATGAATGATCGGATACAACCGTCAATTTACATGATGCTCCCTGGGCAGGAGTGCATGAATTGCGCGTAGCCGTACGAGGTAAAAGGGCTAAATCCGCAGACATCGCCATACGGAACTGCGCAGTAAGTAAGGAAGCTGCACATGTAGTATCAGATGAATGTAGGGGGACACACCTCACGGGACAAAGTGTCCTCAAAGGCGGAAGGCCCAGCAGCACCTAACATCTCAACATTGGTTGATAAAAAACATAATTTATGCTTACCTGATAAATTCCTTTCTTCTGTTGTGTGATCAGTCCACGGGTCATCATTACTTCTGGGATATAACTCCTCCCCAACAGGAAATGCAAGAGGATTCACCCAGCAGAGCTGCATATAGCTCCTCCCCTCTACGTCAGTCCCAGTCATTCGACCAAGAATCAACGAGAAAGGAGTAACCAAGGGTGAAGTGGTGACTGGAGTATAATTTAAAAAATATTTACCTGCCTTAAAACAGGGCGGGCCGTGGACTGATCACACAACAGAAGAAAGGAATTTATCAGGTAAGCATAAATTATGTTTTCTTCTGTTATGTGTGATCAGTCCACGGGTCATCATTACTTCTGGGATACCAATACCAAAGCAAAAGTACACGGATGACGGGAGGGATAGGCAGGCTCATTATATAGAAGGAACCACTGCCTGAAGAACCTTTCTCCCAAAAATAGCCTCCGAAGAAGCAAAAGTGTCAAATTTGTAAAATTTGGAAAAAGTATGAAGCGAAGACCAAGTTGCAGCCTTGCAAATCTGTTCAACAGAGGCCTCATTCTTAAAGGCCCAAGTGGAAGCCACAGCTCTAGTGGAGTGAGCTGTAATTCTTTCAGGAGGCTGCTGTCCAGCAGTCTCATAGGCTAAACGTATTATGCTACGAAGCCAAAAAGAGAGAGAGGTAGCAGAAGCTTTTTGACCTCTCCTCTGTCCAGAATAAACGACAAACAGGGAAGAAGTTTGGCGAAAATCTTTAGTTGCCTGCAAGTAGAACTTGAGGGCACGAACTACATCCAGATTGTGTAGAAGACGTTCCTTCTTTGAAGAAGGATTTGGACACAAGGATGGAACAACAATCTCTTGATTGATATTCCTGTTAGTGACCACCTTAGGTAAGAACCCAGGTTTAGTACGCAGAACTACCTTGTCTGAGTGAAAAATCAGATAAGGAGAATCACAATGTAAGGCTGATAACTCAGAGACTCTTCGAGCCGAGGAAATAGCCATTAAAAACAGAACTTTCCAAGATAACAATTTTATATCAATGGAATGAAGGGGTTCAAATGGAACACCCTGTAAAACGTTAAGAACTAAGTTTAAACTCCATGGCGGAGCAACAGTTTTAAACACAGGCTTGATCCTAGCTAAAGCCTGACAAAAAGCCTGGACGTCTGGATTTTCTGACAGACGCCTGTGTAACAAGATGGACAGAGCTGAAATCTGTCCCTTTAATGAACTAGCTGATAAACCCTTTTCTAATCCTTCTTGTAGAAAAGACAATATCCTAGAGATCCTAACCTTACTCCAGGAGTAATGTTTGGATTCGCACCAGTATAGGTATTTACGCCATATTTTATGGTAAATCTTTCTGGTAACAGGCTTCCTAGCCTGTATCAGGGTATCAATAACCGACTCAGAAAAACCACGTTTTGATAAAATCAAACGTTCAATTTCCAAGCAGTCAGATTCAGAGAAGTTAGATTTTGATGTTTGAATGGACCCTGTATCAGAAGGTCCTGTCTTAGAGGTAGAGACCAAGGCGGACAGGATGACATGTCCACTAGATCTGCATACCAAGTCCTGCGTGGCCATGCAGGCGCTATTAGAATCACTGATGCTCTCTCCTGCTTGATTTTGGCAATCAATCGAGGAAGCAGCGGAAAGGGTGGAAACACATAAGCCATCCCGAAGTTCCAAGGTGCTGTCAAAGCATCTATCAGAACCGCTCCCGGATCCCTGGATCTGGACCCGTAGCGAGGAAGTTTGGCGTTCTGGCGAGACGCCATGAGATCTATCTCTGGTTTGCCCCAACGTCGAAGTATTTGGGCAAAGACCTCCGGATGAAGTTCCCACTCCCCCGGATGAAAAGTCTGGCGACTCAAGAAATCCGCCTCCCAGTTCTCCACTCCCGGGATGTGGATTGCTGACAGGTGGCAAGAGTGAGACTCTGCCCAGCGAATTATCTTTGATACTTCCACCATTGCTAGGGAGCTTCTTGTCCCTCCCTGATGGTTGATGTAAGCTACAGTCGTGATGTTGTCCGACTGAAACCTGATGAACCCCCGAGTTGTTAATTGGGGCCAAGCTAGAAGGGCATTGAGAACTGCCCTCAATTCCAGAATGTTTATTGGAAGGAGACTCTCCTCCTGATTCCATAGTCCCTGAGCCTTCAGAGAATTCCAGACAGCGCCCCAACCTAGTAGGCTGGCGTCTGTTGTTACAATTGTCCAGTCTGGCCTGCTGAATGGCATCCCCCTGGACAGGTGTGGCCGATGAAGCCACCATAGAAGAGAATTTCTGGTCTCTTGATTCAGATTCAGAGTAGGGGACAAATCTGAGTAATCCCCATTCCACTGACTTAGCATGCATAATTGCAGAGGTCTGAGGTGTAGGCGTGCAAAAGGTACTATGTCCATTGCCGCTACCATTAAGCCGATCACCTCCATGCATTGAGCTACTGACGGGTGTTGAATGGAATGAAGGACACGGCATGCATTTTGAAGCTTTGTTAACCTGTCCTCTGTCAGGTAAATCTTCATTTCTACAGAATCTATAAGAGTCCCCAAGAATGGAACTCTTGTGAGAGGAAAAAGAGAACTCTTCTTTTCGTTCACTTTCCATCCATGCGACCTTAGAAATGCCAGAACTAACTCTGTATGAGACTTGGCAGTTTGAAAGCTTGAAGCTTGTATTAGAATGTCGTCTAGGTATGGAGCTACCGAAATCCCTCGCGGTCTTAGTACCGCCAGAAGGGCACCCAGAACCTTTGTGAAGATTCTTGGAGCCGTAGCCAATCCGAATGGAAGAGCTACAAACTGGTAGTGCCTGTCTAAGAAGGCAAACCTCAGATACCGGTGATGATCTTTGTGGATCGGTATGTGAAGGTAAGCATCCTTTAAATCCACTGTGGTCATGTACTGACCCTCTTGGATCATGGGTAAGATTGTCCGAATAGTTTCCATTTTGAACGATGGAACTCTTAGGAATTTGTTTAGAATCTTTAAATCTAAGATTGGCCTGAAAGTTCCCTCTTTTTTGGGAACCACAAACAGGTTTGAGTAGAACCCTTGTCCTTGTTCCGACCGCGGAACCGGATGGATCACTCCCATTATTAACAGATCTTGTACGCAGCGTAGAAACGCTTCTTTCTTTATCTGGTTTGTTGACAACCTTGACAGATGAAATCTCCCTCTTGGGGGAGATAATTTGAAGTCTAGAAGGTATCCCTGAGATATGATCTCTAGTGCCCAGGGATCCTGAACATCTCTTGCCCAGGCCTGGGCGAAGAGAGAGAGTCTGCCCCCCACTAGATCCGGTCCCGGATCGGGGGCTCTCGGTTCATGCTGTCTTTGGGGCAGCAGCAGGTTTCCTGGCCTGCTTGCTCTTGTTCCAGGACTGGTTAGGCTTCCAGCCTTGCCTGTAACGAGCAACAGCTCCTTCCTGTTTTGGTGCAGTGGAGGTTGATGCTGCTCCTGTTTTAAAGTTCCGAAAGGGACGAAAATTAGACTGTCTAGCCTTAGCTTTGGCTTTGTCTTGAGGTAGGGCGTGGCCCTTACCTCCTGTAATGTCAGCGATAATCTCTTTCAAACCGGGCCCAAATAAAGACTGCCCCTTGAAAGGTATATTAAGTAATTTGGACTTAGAAGTAACATCAGCTGACCAGGATTTTAGCCACAGCGCCCTACGTGCCTGTATGGCGAATCCTGAGTTCTTAGCCGTAAGTTTGGTTAAATGTACTACGGCCTCCGAAATGAAGGAATTAGCTAGTTTAAGGACTCTAAGCCTGTCCGTAATGTCGTCTAGCGTAGATGAACTAAGGTTCTCTTCAAGCGACTCAATCCAAAATGCTGCCGCAGCCGAAATCGGCGCGATACATGCAAGGGGTTGTAATATAAAACCTTGTTGAACAAACATTTTCTTAAGGTAACCCTCTAATTTTTTATCCATTGGATCTGAGAAAGCACAGCTATCCTCCACCGGGATAGTGGTACGCTTAGCTAAAGTAGAAACTGCTCCCTCCACCTTGGGGACCGTTTGCCATAAGTCCCGAGTGGTGGCGTCTATTGGAAACATCTTTCTAAATATTGGAGGGGGTGAGAACGGCACACCGGGTCTATCCCACTCCTTAGTAACAATTTCAGTTAGTCTCTTAGGTATAGGAAAAACGTCAGTACTCGCCGGTACCGCAAAGTATTTATCCAACCTACACAGTTTCTCTGGTATTGCAACGGTGTTACAATCGTTGAGAGCTGCTAAGACCTCCCCTAGTAATACACGGAGGTTCTCCAATTTAAATTTAAAATTTGAAATATCTGAGTCCAATCTGTTTGGATCAGAACCGTCACCCACAGAATGAAGCTCTCCGTCCTCATGCTCTGCGAGCTGTGACGCAGTATCAGACATGGCCCTAGCATTGTCAGCGCACTCTGTTCTCACCCCAGAGTGATCACGCTTGCCTCTTAGTTCTGGTAATTTAGACAAAACTTCAGTCATAACAGTAGCCATATCTTGTAATGTTATCTGTAATGGCCGCCCAGATGTACTAGGCGCCAAAATATCACGCACCTCCCGGGCGGGAGATGCAGGTACTGCCGCGTGAGGCGAGTTAGTCGGCATAACTCTCCCCTCGCTGTTTGGTGAAATTTGTTCACATTGTACAGATTGACTTTTATTTAAAGTAGCATCAATACAGTTAGTACATAAATTTCTATTGGGCTCCACCTTGGCATTGGAACAAATGACACAGATATCCTCCTCTGAGTCAGACATGTTTAACACACTAGCAAAAAACTTACAACTTGGTTATAATCTTTTTTAGCAAAAAACGTACTGTGCCTCAAAGAGGTACTAACGATTAAATGACAGTTGAAATAGTGAACTGAAAAACAGTTATAGCATCAAACTTTAAAACAACAAAACTTTTAGCAAAGGTTTGTTCCCATTAGTAAAATAACAATAATTAAATTTGACATAAAAAATACAAAGCAACGTTTTTATTCACAGTCACTATAAGAATTCTCACAGCTCTGCTGAGAGAATTTACCTCCCTTCAAAGAAGTTTGAAGACCCCTGAGATCTATCAGAGATGAACCGGATCATGCAGGAAATATAAAAGTAACTGACTGGTATTTTTTGATGCGTAGCAAAGAGCGCCAAAAACGGCCCCTCCCTCTCCCACACAGCAGTGAAGAGAAACGAAAACTGTCACAATTAAAGCAAAAAAACTGCCAAGTGGAAAATAATGCCCAAATATTTATTCACACAGTACCTCAGCAATGTAAACGATTCTACATTCCAGCAAAAACGTTTAACATGATAAATAGTTATTAAAAAGGATTAGTGACCTTTAACAGAGTAGTTCCGGTGAAATACCATCCCCAGATTACTGAAGTGTATACATACATGTCATTTTAACGGTATGGCAGGATTTTCTCATCAATTCCATTCAGAAAATAAAAACTGCTACATACCTCAATGCAGATTCATCTGCCCGCTGTCCCCTGATCTGAAGCCTTTACCTCCCTCAGATGGCCGAGAACAGCAATATGATCTTAACTACTCCGGTTAAAATCATAGTAAAAAACTCTGACAGATTCTTCCTCAAACTCTGCCAGAGAAGTAATAACACGCTCCGGTGCTATTTTAAAATAACAAACTTTTGATTGAAGTCATAAAAACTAAGTATAATCACCATAGTCCTCTCACACATCCTATCTAGTCGTTGGGTGCAAGAGAATGACTGGGACTGACGTAGAGGGGAGGAGCTATATGCAGCTCTGCTGGGTGAATCCTCTTGCATTTCCTGTTGGGGAGGAGTTATATCCCAGAAGTAATGATGACCCGTGGACTGATCACACATAACAGAAGAAACACCATGTTTCGGCATATGGAAGATAATTGAGAGGGCTGGATTACCTGGGCCTCCTCACAATATAAACAGGTATCAAATTCAGTCGTAGAGGACTCATCCACACATATCCACAAATATAAGCAGCATAAATCACGAACAAATATGATTAACACCCCAATGTTCAACGATAGCCCTCAGGAGATATTAACCCTTGATACCATAAAGATACAGGAGTCCCACTGTGACCCCGTCCTCTAGCGTTAACATATGTGTGAAAAATTAAACAATCTTACTGGAATCTATGCCGTGGAACAGAAACACGGTCCTTCAAATGTGACAGACTGTAGCATCGCTTCTGACATGGACTAGAGTGAAGAAAAGCAGGCAGCGAAACTCTTCAACACTGATTGCTTAGAAGCTGTTAATATGAGTCTGGATAGTTTCGCAGAAAGACTCTCCCTGCATCTCCAGACTAACTTTCATCAATGCTCTAACTGAGAGGCTGACAAGACTACTTAAAACTCCAGTCCCATATCGAAGGGTAGATACTGTTCCTAAGGAACTACTCCAAAATCTTCTGACTCTTCTCTGACAACCTCCTGTGACGAAAGGCAAAGAATGACTAGGGGATGAGGGAAGTGGGAGAGGTATTTAAGCCTTTGGCTGGGGTGTCTTTGCCTCCTCCTGGTGGCCAGGTTCAGTATTTCCCAACAGTAAGAAATGCAGCTGTGGACTCTCCCTGTATTAAGAAGGAAAGATCTTATTCTCTCTGCTGATTGAACTACCTGGACACCAATACTAACATTTGAGCTGCATTATTTCTCTGCTGGACATTTTCCATTTGTGCATGAAGTGAGCTACCTGAGTGCATAGATCCCAGTTGTTTCCTGCCCAGTCACTATCTGTTTGTTCAGGACTGGTGCAGCAGGGTGTTGCATCTCTGGTGTGGACTGCACAGTTTCAATCTCAATAGGGACATCTTGTGACCTGATATGTTTTTTAATATGTATATACAGAACTTCACTTATGGTATTTATTAGGGACATGCATGCACTTGAATGATAAACATGAATAATACATTATATATTTTTCTATTTTCATAAATAAGAGTGCTGAAGTCCCTTTTAAACATTTATAGTAATTTTTTCTATGTATCTATCTTTTGTGAAGAACAAAATTATTGTTTTAGGGTATGCACCATATAAAAAAAAAAAACATTGATTTATATTAATTGCTACTATATTTAAATAAAAACCTATGCTGATAACTGTTCTTACAAAATATATTTAGTGTTTTAATGTCCTTTTAAATCTGGAGTTTGCACTTCCACTTAACAGTAATTGGACAGCTCACAAATTTTAGACTAAAATTACAGGAAAAGCGGACAAAATAAAGTTATATTTGTATTGTTAAACATTTTATATCACAGCCACTGTTTAATGTCCCTTTAATACAAGGTTGTCATTAATCCAGATCTAGCACTCCCTAGTTGTAAAATGTAGTTGCTACACATACTTAAACTTGATATACCGGTCACATTATGAAAAACAAAATGTATGCTTATCTGATAAATTTATTTATTTCCGGATATGGAGAGTCCACGACGTCATCAATTACTAGTGGGAATATCACTCCTGGCCAGCAGGAGGCGGCAAAGAGCACCACAGCAAAGCTGTTAAGTATCACTCCCCTTCCCACAATTCCCAGTCATTCGACTGAAGGGAAATGAAAAAAACATAATTTATGCTTACCTGATAAATTTATTTCTCTTGTAGTGTAGTCAGTCCACGGGTCATCCATTACTTATGGGATTATATCTCTTCCCCAACAGGAAGTTGCAAGAGGATCACCCAAGCAGAGCTGCTATATAGGTCCTCCCCTCACATGTCATATCCAGTCATTCGACCGAAACAAGACGAGAAAGGAGAAACCATAGGGTGCAGTGGTGACTGGAGTTTAATTAAAATTTAGATCTGCCTTAAAGACAGGGCGGGCCGTGGACTGACTACACTACAAGAGAAATAAATTTATCAGGTAAGCATAAATTATGTTTTCTCTTGTTAAGTGTAGTCAGTCCACGGGTCATCCATTACTTATGGGATACTAATACCAAAGCTAAAGTACACGGATGAAGGGAGGGACAAGGCAGGAACTTTAAACGGAAGGAACCACTGCCTGAAGCACCTTTTCTATGGGGCTCCACATTGGCCTTCAAACATAATGAACAAAGAGATTCATCTGTGTCAGACATGTTTAAACAGACTAGCAATGAGACTAGCAAGCTTGGAAAATACTTTCAAATAAATTTACAAGCAATATAAAAAACGCTACTGCGCCTTTAAGAAGCACAAAAAGCTGTCACAGTTGAAATAACAATGAACCAAATTAGTTATAGCAACCAAATTTTCACAGTAAATGTATTAAGTTAGCAAAGGATTGCACCCACCAGCAAAAGGATGATTAACCCCTTAATACCCAAAAACGGATAACAATCTAATAATTAACGTTTTTATCACAGTCAAACACACTGTCACAGGTCTGCTGTGACTGATTACCTCCCTCAAAATGAATTTTGAAGACCCCTGAGCTCTCTAGAGACGTCCTGGATCATGGAGGATGAAGCAGGAAGATTGTGACTGAATTTTTACTGCGCAAAAAAGCGCTAAAATAGGCCCCTCCCACTCATATTACAACAGTGGGGAAGCTCAGTTAACTGTTTCTATGCAGAAAACAAGATAGCCATGTGGTAAAATCATGCCCCAATAAGTTTTATCACCAAGTACCTCACAAAAAACGATTAACATGCTAGTAAACGTTTTGAACATACATTTTAAAAACTATGAAGTGTTATTAAGAAGCCTGCTACCAGTCGCTTTTACTGCAGTTAAGGCTCATACATTACTTCAGTATTAACAGTATTTTCTGAGTCAAATTCCATTCCCTAGAAAAATACTTCAGTGTACACACACTCATCAGCCTAATACCAGTCGCTATCACTGCATTTAAGGCTGAACTTACGTTACATTGGTATTAGCAGAATACACGGATGAAGGGAGGGACAAGGCAGGAACTTTAAACGGAAGGAACCACTGCCTGAAGCACCTTTTCTATGGGGCTCCACATTGGCCTTCAAACATAATGAACAAAGAGATTCATCTGTGTCAGACATGTTTAAACAGACTAGCAATGAGACTAGCAAGCTTGGAAAATACTTTCAAATAAATTTACAAGCAATATAAAAAACGCTACTGCGCCTTTAAGAAGCACAAAAGGCTGTCACAGTTGAAATAACAATGAACCAAATTAGTTATAGCAACCAAATTTTCACAGTAAATGTATTAAGTTAGCAAAGGATTGCACCCACCAGCAAAAGGATGATTAACCCCTTAATACCCAAAAACGGATAACAATCTAATAATTAACGTTTTTATCACAGTCAAACACACTGTCACAGGTCTGCTGTGACTGATTACCTCCCTCAAAATGAATTTTGAAGACCCCTGAGCTCTCTAGAGACGTCCTGGATCATGGAGGATGAAGCAGGAAGATTGTGACTGAATTTTTACTGCGCAAAAAAGCGCTAAAATAGGCCCCTCCCACTCATATTACAACAGTGGGGAAGCTCAGTTAACTGTTTCTATGCAGAAAACAAGATAGCCATGTGGTAAAATCATGCCCCAATAAGTTTTATCACCAAGTACCTCACAAAAAACGATTAACATGCTAGTAAACGTTTTGAACATACATTTTAAAAACTATGAAGTGTTATTAAGAAGCCTGCTACCAGTCGCTTTTACTGCAGTTAAGGCTCATACATTACTTCAGTATTAACAGTATTTTCTGAGTCAAATTCCATTCCCTAGAAAAATACTTCAGTGTACACACACTCATCAGCCTAATACCAGTCGCTATCACTGCATTTAAGGCTGAACTTACGTTACATTGGTATTAGCAGAATTTTCTCAGTCAATTCCATTCCTTAGAAAAATAATTTACTGCACATACCTCGTTTGCAGGGGGGCCCTGCATGCTATTCCCCTTTTCTGAAGTTACCTCACTCCTCAGAATGTATGAGAACAGCCAGTGGATCTTAGTTACGTCTGCTAAGATCATAGAAAACGCAGGCAGATTCTTCTTCTAATGCTGCCTGAGAACAAACAGCACACTCCGGTGCCATTTAAAATAACAAACTTTTGATTGAAGAAATAAACTAAGTTTAAAAACACCACAGACCTCTCACAACGACCTATCTTTAGTTAGGTTGCAAGAGAATGACTGGATATGACATGTGAGGGGAGGAGCTATATAGCAGCTCTGCTTGGGTGATCCTCTTGCAACTTCCTGTTGGGGAAGAGATATAATCCCATAAGTAATGAATGACCCGTGGACTGACTACACTTAACAAGAGAAAAGGAACAACACAAAGCTATATAGGTGCCTGAGGTTTAGTAAAATAAATTAACTGTCTTTAAGAAAAGGGTGGGGTCGTGGACTCTTCATATCCAGAAGTAAATAAATCAGGTAAATTTCGTTTTCTTTCCTAAGATATGGAGAGTCCACTACGTCGTCAATTACTAGTGGGAACCAATACCCAAGCTAGAGGACACAGATGACTAGGGAGGGAGAACAAGACAGGCAGACCTAAACAGAAGGCACCACCGCTTGAATTTTAAAAAAATATGCAGAGAGGACCAAGACGCAGGCTTGCAAATCTGCTCCACAGAAGCTTAATTTTTTAAAGCCTAAGAAGAGGAGACAGCCCTCGTGGAAAGAGCCGTAAGTCCCTCAGGAGGCTGCACACCAGCAGTCTCAAAAGCAAAACGAATTATACTTCTCAACCAGAGAGAAGTAGCAGAAGCTGTCTGACCTACGCTTCCCAGAGAAACAAAAACAGGGCAGAGGACTGGCGAAAATCCTTAGTCACATGTAGGTAGAAAATTCGAGCACACAGAACATCCAAGTTGTGCAACAAACATTCCTTATGAGAAGGAGGATTATGACAGAGAAGGAACAACAATTTCCTGATTAATATTTTTATCAGAAACCACTTTAGGAAGAAAACCCAACTTAGTACAAAGAACCGCCTTATCAGCATGAAAGATCAGGTAAGGCAAATCACACTGCAAAGCCGAAAGTTCAGAGACTCTCAGAGCAGAAGAGATAACAAGAAACAAACCTTCCAAGATAATAACTTAATATCAATGGAATGCAAAGGCTTAAACAGAGCCTGCTGTAAAACTTAAAAACAAGGTTAAAACTCAAAGGAGAAGCAACAGACTTAAAACACAAGCCTGATTCTGACTAGGGCCTGACAAAATGATGGAACATCTGGCACATCCGCCAGATGCTTGCAACAAAATAGATAATGCAGAAATCTGACCCTTCTGAGTACTGACTAACAATCCCTTCTCCAGACCTTCCTGGAGAAAAGACAAATCCTAGGAATCCTGACCCTACTCCAAGAGTAGTCCATGGATTCACACCAATAAAGGTATCTAAGCCATACCTTATGGTAAATCTTTCTAGTAACAGGCTTGCGAGCCTGAATCATGGTCTCAATGACCGACTCTGAAAAACCCCGCTTAGACCGAATTTAGCATTTAATCTCCAAGCAGTCAGCTTCAGAGAAACGAGATTTGGATGGAGGGGAAAGGACCTCGAGTTAGAAGGTCCTTCCTCAGAGGTAACCTCCAAGGTGGAAGAGATGACATTTTTACTAGGTCTGCATACCAGATCCTGCGAGGCCATGCAGGAGCTATTAGAATTACTGATGTTCTCTCCTGTTTGATATGAGCAATGACTCGTGGAAGGAGAACAAACGAAGGAAACGGATACGCCAGACTGAAATCCCAAGGAACCTCCAGAGCATCTATCAGGGCGGCCTGCGGATCTCTTGACCTTGAACCGTACCTTGGAAGCTTGGCATTCTGCCGAGACGCCATCAGATCCAACTCCGGCACCCCCAAATTGAGGGTTAACCTGGAGAACACCTCCGGATGAAGAGAGCACACTCCGTGGGATTAAATGTCTGTCTGCTCAGGAAATCCGCTTCCTAGTTGATCACTCCTGGAATGTGGATGGCAGATAGACAGGAATTGTGAGCTTCTGCCCATTGAACAATCCGATCCCTGGGGGTTGAAGTAAGGCACTGAGGTGATGTTGACTGACTGGAACCTGATAAACCTGACTAAGGACAACTGAGGCCAAGCCTTCAGAACACTGAAAATCGCTCTCAACTCCAAAATGTTTAAGGTGAGAGCAGACCCTTCCCACGTCCATAGACCCTGCGCCCTTAACGAGTCCCAGACTGCTCCCCAGTCCAGCAGGCTGGCGTCCGTGGTCACAATCACCCAGGAAGATCTCCGGAAGCATGTGCCCTGAGACAGAAGCTACTGAGAAACCCACCACAGGAGAGAGTCTCTTGTCGACTGATCTAGATCTATCCACTGAGACATATCCGCATGGTCCCCATTCAATTGTCTGTGCATGCATAACTGCAGAGCTCTCAAATGGAATCCAATTTTCTTCGGATAAAAAAAAAACTTCACCTCCTCCATTGACAAATGCAAAGAGAATGACTGGGGATTGTGGGAAGGGGAGTGATACTTAAAGGGACAGTCAAGTCCAAAAAACTTTCATCTTTCAAATAGGGCATGCAATTTTAAACAACTTTCCAATTTACTTTTATCACCAATTTTGCTTTGTTCTCTTGATATTCTTAGTTGAAAGCTAGACCTAGAAAGGCTCATATGATAATTTCTAAGCCCTTGAAGGCCGCCTCTTATCACATGCTTTTTTATTTGTTTTTCACAACAGGGGAGAGCTAGTTCATGTAAGCCATATAGATAACGTGATCATGCACGTGGCTTGTGGCAGACACTGCACTAATTGGCTAAAATGCAAGTCAATAGATACTAAATAAAATGTCATGTGATCAGGGGACTGTCAGAAGATGCTTAGATACAAGTTAATCACAGAGGTAAAAAGTATATTATAACAGTGCTGGTTATGCAAAACTGGGGAATGTGTAATAAAGGGATTATCTATCTTTTTAAACAAAAAATCTGGTGTTGACTGTCCCTTTAACAGCTTTGCTGTGGTGCTCTTTGCCTCCTCCTGTTGGCCAGGAGTGATATTCCCACTAGTAATTGATGACGTTGTGGACTCTCCATATCTTAGGAAAGAAATAATATTTTTTTCACAATTATGGGAATGTGCATGTGCTGGGGATACTGGTTAGCAGTTTAAAAAAATAAAATATTTTTTTATATTTTTTATTTACTAGCATAGGGTTAGCACAGTCTACAATAGTAGACATGAAACTCAATTTTGTTACTTTCACATTCAGAGAGAGCATACCATTTTAAATAACTTTCCAATTTATTTTGTTCTTTTGGTATCCATTGTTAAAAAAAATATACCTATGTAGGCCCAGGAGCAGCAAATCATTACTGGGAGCTAGCTACTGATTGGTGGATGCCCATATATGCATCTTGTCATTGGCTCATGTGAAGTATTCCAAGTAGAGTATTTCTGTTCATTTAGCAAAGTATACTAAGCTAAATTTGATAATATAAGTAAATTGCAAAGTTATTTAAAATGTATGTCTCTCTGAATCATGAAAGAAAAAAATGGGGGTTCATGTCCCTTTTTAACTTTTCAAAATTAGATTCATGATTTAGTTTTTTAATCTGGATAAGAATTCACAAGGAATGTTGAACTTGAACATTAAATGCAATTTGTGATCTGTGTTATGAACAAGAAAGTTGCCATAGTATATTTCTGAATCTGCTACACAAAACAGTCTAGATAAACATTGTCTGTTCCCACAGATTTACATTTGCATTGCAACATTGCAAAATAAAGGGTTATTTACATGCTAGTCTTTATTGAGCACTATTTGCTGGTATCTATGTTTCTCAGTTCTGCTTTGTACCTTTTTAAACATTTATGGTTAACACATTTTGTAAGGTTTAACTTTGTAATATGTCTTTGAAGTCCAAAAGCTATTAAGTTCAACAACTGCACAAGAAGCACTCTTTAAAAAAATAATGTTTCATCTCACCTTCAATCCCTAGAGATCTATTCTGTCTAAAACATAAGCCTTTTTTATGTATTTAAAAGGGACAGTCAAGTCAAAATAAAATTTTCATTATTCAGATAGAGCACACAATTTTAAACAAATTTTTATTTAATTTCCATTATCAGAAAGTGTTCATATAAAATTATTTTGCACTTTTAGAGGCACCAGCACCTAATTAGCATGTGCAAGATTCACAGAATATACTTGTATGCATTTTGTGATTAAAGGGACAGTAAACACCAGAATTTTTGTTATTTAAAAAGGTAGATAATCCCTTTATTACCCATTCCCCAGTTTTGCATAACCAACACAGTTATAATAATATACTTCTTACCTCTGTGATTACCTTGTATCTATGCCTCTGCAAACTGCCCCCTTATTTCAGTTCTTTTGACAGACTTGCATTTTTAGCCTATCAGTGCTTGCTCCTGGGAGCTTCACGTGCCTGAGCTCAATGTTATCTATATGAAACACATGAACTAACGCCCTCTAGTGGTGAAAAACTGTCAAAATGCTTTCAGATTAGAGGTGGCCTTCAAGGTCTAAGAACTTAGCATATGAACCTCCTAGATTTAGCTTTCAACTAAGAATACCAAGAGAACAAAGCAAAATTGGTAATAAAAGTAAATGTGAAAGTTGTTTATAATTACATGCTCTAACTGAATCATGAAAGTTTTTTTTTCACTTGACTGTCCCTTTAACCGATGGCTGTCACATGATGCCGTGGGAGGGAAAATAGAACTAGCTAAAATTTGTTAGTCTGAATAGGAGTCGTAGATTTCTTTCTAACTGCATTTGTATTGTCTTTTTTTTATGTATTTACAGATTATGTTATTCTAATATGTTTAGTGGTTCTTTAAAAGGTAAGTCTCAGACTGAAGCAACTCTTGCTGGGGGGCCTATGCTAATTGGACAAAATTATTTAAAAAAATAGCCTCTGAGAAAAAATAATACATTAACCTTGGGAAGTACTATGAATTGCCTAATTATTTGATTTAAATGCCATGCTTGGGCTTGCTTTATGGAGCTTTCAAAAAGGAAAAAAAAACAAAACACTGCATTTATTAATATATCATTGCATTATGCCAATGTAACACACAAATTCATTTTTTTTTAAAAAAAGTGCCATGCCAGTGATTTCTAATAGCTTAGAATTGCTTTGAATTTAAAAACCTATGAGGAAAAAAAACACACACTCATGTTGCTTTGCATGGGAATTATACTGCATTGAAATAGGGTCCATTTTCAGTTATTTCCTATGAGATTGTATAGGCTACTTACGTTACTAAGAACAAAATAGAACATCTCCTACCAGAAAATGCTTTCCACTATATATTAACAAATGCGGCAGATCAATCTATACAACTTATCTCAGAGCTGAAGTATATTAAATCACACCAAGGGACAACAAGAGTTCATCAATCAAACTCAGATCTTTACTCAAATTCAAAAAACAGATTTGAGTTGATTAAACATCTGGGTATGTTTTGCAAGTTAATCTTCATTAGTGCTTGGGCATACGTATCTGCATCCTGTTAAAGGGACAGTCAAACTTAAAATTTTCATTTAAAATGCTTAATTATGTATAAAGAAAATACTTTGCAATACATTTTCATTATTTCCTACATGTTAAATCTTAAAAAAAAAAAAACAGAATTTATGTTTACCTGATAAATTACTTTCTCCAACGGTGTGTCCGGTCCACGGCGTCATCCTTACTTGTGGGATATTCTCTTCCCCAACAGGAAATGGCAAAGAGCCCAGCAAAGCTGGTCACATGATCCCTCCTAGGCTCCGCCTTCCCCAGTCATTCGACCGACGTAAAGGAGGAATATTTGCATAGGAGAAATCATATGATACCGTGGTGACTGTAGTTAAAGAAAATAAATTATCAGACCTGATTAAAAAACCAGGGCGGGCCGTGGACCGGACACACCGTTGGAGAAAGTAATTTATCAGGTAAACATAAATTCTGTTTTCTCCAACATAGGTGTGTCCGGTCCACGGCGTCATCCTTACTTGTGGGAACCAATACCAAAGCTTTAGGACACGGATGAAGGGAGGGAGCAAATCAGGTCACCTAGATGGAAGGCACCACGGCTTGCAAAACCTTTCTCCCAAAAATAGCCTCAGAAGAAGCAAAAGTATCAAATTTGTAAAATTTAGTAAAAGTGTGCAGTGAAGACCAAGTCGCTGCCTTACATATCTGATCAACAGAAGCCTCGTTCTTGAAGGCCCATGTGGAAGCCACGGCCCTAGTGGAATGAGCTGTGATTCTTTCAGGAGGCTGCCGTCCGGCAGTCTCGTAAGCCAATCTGATGATGCTTTTAAGCCAAAAGGAGAGAGAGGTAGAAGTTGCTTTTTGACCTCTCCTTTTACCAGAATAAACAACAAACAAGGAAGATGTTTGTCTAAAATCCTTTGTAGCATCTAAATAGAATTTTAAAGCACGAACTACATCCAAATTGTGCAACAAACGTTCCTTCTTTGAAACTGGATTCGGACACAAAGAAGGCACGACTATCTCCTGGTTAATGTTTTTGTTAGAAACAACTTTCGGAAGAAAACCAGGTTTAGTACGCAAAACCACCTTATCTGCATGGAACACCAGATAAGGAGGAGAACACTGCAGAGCAGATAATTCTGAAACTCTTCTAGCAGAAGAAATTGCAACCAAAAACAAAACTTTCCAAGATAATAACTTAATATCAACGGAATGTAAGGGTTCAAACGGAACCCCCTGAAGAACTGAAAGAACTAAATTGAGACTCCAAGGAGGAGTCAAAGGTTTGTAAACAGGCTTGATTCTAACCAGAGCCTGAACAAAGGCTTGAACATCTGGCACAGCTGCCAGCTTTTTGTGAAGTAACACAGATAAAGCAGAAATCTGTCCCTTCAAAGAACTTGCAGATAATCCTTTCTCCAAACCTTCTTGAAGAAAGGATAGAATCTTAGGAATTTTTATCTTGTCCCAAGGGAATCCTTTAGATTCACACCAACAGATATATTTTTTCCATATTTTGTGGTAGATTTTTCTAGTTACAGGCTTTCTGGCCTGAACAAGAGTATCAATGACAGAATCTGAGAACCCTCGCTTTGATAAGATCAAGCGTTCAATCTCCAGGCAGTCAGTTGGAGTGAGACCAGATTCGGATGTTCGAACGGACCTTGAACAAGAAGGTCCCGTCTCAAAGGTAGCTTCCATGGTGGTGCCGATGACATATTCACCAGGTCTGCATACCAAGTCCTGCGTGGCCACGCAGGAGCTATCAAGATCACCGATGCCCTCTCCTGATTGATCCTGGCTACCAGCCTGGGAATGAGAGGAAACGGCGGGAATACATAAGCTAGTTTGAAGGTCCAAGGTGCTACTAGTGCATCTACTAGAGTCGCCTTGGGATCCCTGGATCTGGACCCGTAGCAAGGAACCTTGAAGTTCTGACGAGAGGCCATCAGATCCATGTCTGGAATGCCCCACAACTGAGTAATTTGGGCAAAGATTTCCGAATGGAGTTCCCACTCCCCCGGATGAAATGTCTGACGACTCAGAAAATCCGCCTCCCAATTTTCCACTCCTGGGATGTGGATTGCAGACAAGTGGCAGGAGTGAGTCTCCGCCCATTGAATGATTTTGGTCACTTCTTCCATCGCCAGGGAACTCCTTGTTCCCCCCTGATGGTTGATGTACGCAACAGTCGTCATGTTGTCTGATTGAAACCGTATGAATTTGGCCTTTGCTAGCTGAGGCCAAGCCTTGAGAGCATTGAATATCGCTCTCAGTTCCAGAATATTTATCGGGAGAAGAGATTCTTCCCGAGACCAAAGACCCTGAGCTTTCAGGGGTCCCCAGACCGCGCCCCAGCCCACCAGACTGGCGTCTGTCGTGACAATGACCCACTCTGGTCTGCGGAAGCTCATCCCCTGTGACAGGTTGTCCAGGGACAGCCACCAACGGAGTGAAACTCTGGTCCTCTGATCTACTTGTATCGTCGGAGACAAGTCTGTATAATCCCCATTCCACTGACTGAGCATGCACAGTTGTAATGGTCTTAGATGAATTCGCGCAAAAGGAACTATGTCCATTGCCGCTACCATCAAACCTATTACTTCCATGCACTGCGCTATGGAAGGAAGAGGAACAGAATGAAGTACTTGACAAGAGTTTAGAAGTTTTGATTTTCTGGCCTCTGTCAGAAAAATCCTCATTTCTAAGGAGTCTATTATTGTTCCCAAGAAGGGAACCCTTGTTGACGGAGATAGAGAACTTTTTTCTACGTTCACTTTCCACCCGTGAGATCTGAGAAAGGCCAGGACAATGTCCGTGTGAGCCTTTGCTTGTGGAAGGGACGACGCTTGAATCAGAATGTCGTCCAAGTAAGGTACTACTGCAATGCCCCTTGGTCTTAGCACCGCTAGAAGGGACCCTAGTACCTTTGTGAAAATTCTTGGAGCAGTGGCTAATCCGAACGGAAGTGCCACAAACTGGTAATGCTTGTCCAGAAATGCGAACCTTAGGAACCGATGATGTTCCTTGTGGATAGGAATATGTAGATACGCATCCTTTAAATCCACCGTGGTCATGAATTGACCTTCCTGGATGGAAGGAAGAATTGTTCGAATGGTTTC